>NW_027142413.1:4580000-4585793 GCF_026170545.1 Melanerpes formicivorus | reverse complement strand
CTAACCCTAACCCTAACCCTAACCCTAACCCTAACCCTAACCCTAACCCTAACCCTAACCCTAACCCTAACCCTAACCCTAACCCTAACCCTAACCCTAACCCTAACCCTAACCCTAACCCTAACCCTAACCCTAACCCTAACCCTAACCCTAACCCTAACCCTAACCCTAACCCTAACCCTAACCCTAACCCTAACCCTAACCCTAACCCTAACCCTAACCCTAACCCTAACCCTAACCCTAACCCTAACCCTAACCCTAACCCTAACCCTAACCCTAACCCTAACCCTAACCCTAACCCTAACCCTAACCCTAACCCTAACCCTAACCCTAACCCTAACCCTAACCCTAACCCTAACCCTAACCCTAACCCTAACCCTAACCCTAACCCTAACCCTAACCCTAACCCTAACCCTAACCCTAACCCTAACCCTAACCCTAACCCTAACCCTAACCCTAACCCTAACCCTAACCCTAACCCTAACCCTAACCCTAACCCTAACCCTAACCCTAACCCTAACCCTAACCCTAACCCTAACCCTAACCCTAACCCTAACCCTAACCCTAACCCTAACCCTAACCCTAACCCTAACCCTAACCCTAACCCTAACCCTAACCCTAACCCTAACCCTAACCCTAACCCTAACCCTAACCCTAACCCTAACCCTAACCCTAACCCTAACCCTAACCCTAACCCTAACCCTAACCCTAACCCTAACCCTAACCCTAACCCTAACCCTAACCCTAACCCTAACCCTAACCCTAACCCTAACCCTAACCCTAACCCTAACCCTAACCCTAACCCTAACCCTAACCCTAACCCTAACCCTAACCCTAACCCTAACCCTAACCCTAACCCTAACCCTAACCCTAACCCTAACCCTAACCCTAACCCTAACCCTAACCCTAACCCTAACCCTAACCCTAACCCTAACCCTAACCCTAACCCTAACCCTAACCCTAACCCTAACCCTAACCCTAACCCTAACCCTAACCCTAACCCTAACCCTAACCCTAACCCTAACCCTAACCCTAACCCTAACCCTAACCCTAACCCTAACCCTAACCCTAACCCTAACCCTAACCCTAACCCTAACCCTAACCCTAACCCTAACCCTAACCCTAACCCTAACCCTAACCCTAACCCTAACCCTAACCCTAACCCTAACCCTAACCCTAACCCTAACCCTAACCCTAACCCTAACCCTAACCCTAACCCTAACCCTAACCCTAACCCTAACCCTAACCCTAACCCTAACCCTAACCCTAACCCTAACCCTAACCCTAACCCTAACCCTAACCCTAACCCTAACCCTAACCCTAACCCTAACCCTAACCCTAACCCTAACCCTAACCCTAACCCTAACCCTAACCCTAACCCTAACCCTAACCCTAACCCTAACCCTAACCCTAACCCTAACCCTAACCCTAACCCTAACCCTAACCCTAACCCTAACCCTAACCCTAACCCTAACCCTAACCCTAACCCTAACCCTAACCCTAACCCTAACCCTAACCCTAACCCTAACCCTAACCCTAACCCTAACCCTAACCCTAACCCTAACCCTAACCCTAACCCTAACCCTAACCCTAACCCTAACCCTAACCCTAACCCTAACCCTAACCCTAACCCTAACCCTAACCCTAACCCTAACCCTAACCCTAACCCTAACCCTAACCCTAACCCTAACCCTAACCCTAACCCTAACCCTAACCCTAACCCTAACCCTAACCCTAACCCTAACCCTAACCCTAACCCTAACCCTAACCCTAACCCTAACCCTAACCCTAACCCTAACCCTAACCCTAACCCTAACCCTAACCCTAACCCTAACCCTAACCCTAACCCTAACCCTAACCCTAACCCTAACCCTAACCCTAACCCTAACCCTAACCCTAACCCTAACCCTAACCCTAACCCTAACCCTAACCCTAACCCTAACCCTAACCCTAACCCTAACCCTAACCCTAACCCTAACCCTAACCCTAACCCTAACCCTAACCCTAACCCTAACCCTAACCCTAACCCTAACCCTAACCCTAACCCTAACCCTAACCCTAACCCTAACCCTAACCCTAACCCTAACCCTAACCCTAACCCTAACCCTAACCCTAACCCTAACCCTAACCCTAACCCTAACCCTAACCCTAACCCTAACCCTAACCCTAACCCTAACCCTAACCCTAACCCTAACCCTAACCCTAACCCTAACCCTAACCCTAACCCTAACCCTAACCCTAACCCTAACCCTAACCCTAACCCTAACCCTAACCCTAACCCTAACCCTAACCCTAACCCTAACCCTAACCCTAACCCTAACCCTAACCCTAACCCTAACCCTAACCCTAACCCTAACCCTAACCCTAACCCTAACCCTAACCCTAACCCTAACCCTAACCCTAACCCTAACCCTAACCCTAACCCTAACCCTAACCCTAACCCTAACCCTAACCCTAACCCTAACCCTAACCCTAACCCTAACCCTAACCCTAACCCTAACCCTAACCCTAACCCTAACCCTAACCCTAACCCTAACCCTAACCCTAACCCTAACCCTAACCCTAACCCTAACCCTAACCCTAACCCTAACCCTAACCCTAACCCTAACCCTAACCCTAACCCTAACCCTAACCCTAACCCTAACCCTAACCCTAACCCTAACCCTAACCCTAACCCTAACCCTAACCCTAACCCTAACCCTAACCCTAACCCTAACCCTAACCCTAACCCTAACCCTAACCCTAACCCTAACCCTAACCCTAACCCTAACCCTAACCCTAACCCTAACCCTAACCCTAACCCTAACCCTAACCCTAACCCTAACCCTAACCCTAACCCTAACCCTAACCCTAACCCTAACCCTAACCCTAACCCTAACCCTAACCCTAACCCTAACCCTAACCCTAACCCTAACCCTAACCCTAACCCTAACCCTAACCCTAACCCTAACCCTAACCCTAACCCTAACCCTAACCCTAACCCTAACCCTAACCCTAACCCTAACCCTAACCCTAACCCTAACCCTAACCCTAACCCTAACCCTAACCCTAACCCTAACCCTAACCCTAGACCCTAACCCTAACCCTAACCCTAACCCTAACCCTAACCCTAACCCTAACCCTAACCCTAACCCTAACCCTAACCCTAACCCTAACCCTAACCCTAACCCTAACCCTAACCCTAACCCTAACCCTAACCCTAACCCTAACCCTAACCCTAACCCTAACCCTAACCCTAACCCTAACCCTAACCCTAACCCTAACCCTAACCCTAACCCTAACCCTAACCCTAACCCTAACCCTAACCCTAACCCTAACCCTAACCCTAACCCTAACCCTAACCCTAACCCTAACCCTAACCCTAACCCTAACCCTAACCCTAACCCTAACCCTAACCCTAACCCTAACCCTAACCCTAACCCTAACCCTAACCCTAACCCTAACCCTAACCCTAACCCTAACCCTAACCCTAACCCTAACCCTAACCCTAACCCTAACCCTAACCCTAACCCTAACCCTAACCCTAACCCTAACCCTAACCCTAACCCTAACCCTAACCCTAACCCTAACCCTAACCCTAACCCTAACCCTAACCCTAACCCTAACCCTAACCCTAACCCTAACCCTAACCCTAACCCTAACCCTAACCCTAACCCTAACCCTAACCCTAACCCTAACCCTAACCCTAACCCTAACCCTAACCCTAACCCTAACCCTAACCCTAACCCTAACCCTAACCCTAACCCTAACCCTAACCCTAACCCTAACCCTAACCCTAACCCTAACCCTAACCCTAACCCTAACCCTAACCCTAACCCTAACCCTAACCCTAACCCTAACCCTAACCCTAACCCTAACCCTAACCCTAACCCTAACCCTAACCCTAACCCTAACCCTAACCCTAACCCTAACCCTAACCCTAACCCTAACCCTAACCCTAACCCTAACCCTAACCCTAACCCTAACCCTAACCCTAACCCTAACCCTAACCCTAACCCTAACCCTAACCCTAACCCTAACCCTAACCCTAACCCTAACCCTAACCCTAACCCTAACCCTAACCCTAACCCTAACCCTAACCCTAACCCTAACCCTAACCCTAACCCTAACCCTAACCCTAACCCTAACCCTAACCCTAACCCTAACCCTAACCCTAACCCTAACCCTAACCCTAACCCTAACCCTAACCCTAACCCTAACCCTAACCCTAACCCTAACCCTAACCCTAACCCTAACCCTAACCCTAACCCTAACCCTAACCCTAACCCTAACCCTAACCCTAACCCTAACCCTAACCCTAACCCTAACCCTAACCCTAACCCTAACCCTAACCCTAACCCTAACCCTAACCCTAACCCTAACCCTAACCCTAACCCTAACCCTAACCCTAACCCTAACCCTAACCCTAACCCTAACCCTAACCCTAACCCTAACCCTAACCCTAACCCTAACCCTAACCCTAACCCTAACCCTAACCCTAACCCTAACCCTAACCCTAACCCTAACCCTAACCCTAACCCTAACCCTAACCCTAACCCTAACCCTAACCCTAACCCTAACCCTAACCCTAACCCTAACCCTAACCCTAACCCTAACCCTAACCCTAACCCTAACCCTAACCCTAACCCTAACCCTAACCCTAACCCTAACCCTAACCCTAACCCTAACCCTAACCCTAACCCTAACCCTAACCCTAACCCTAACCCTAACCCTAACCCTAACCCTAACCCTAACCCTAACCCTAACCCTAACCCTAACCCTAACCCTAACCCTAACCCTAACCCTAACCCTAACCCTAACCCTAACCCTAACCCTAACCCTAACCCTAACCCTAACCCTAACCCTAACCCTAACCCTAACCCTAACCCTAACCCTAACCCTAACCCTAACCCTAACCCTAACCCTAACCCTAACCCTAACCCTAACCCTAACCCTAACCCTAACCCTAACCCTAACCCTAACCCTAACCCTAACCCTAACCCTAACCCTAACCCTAACCCTAACCCTAACCCTAACCCTAACCCTAACCCTAACCCTAACCCTAACCCTAACCCTAACCCTAACCCTAACCCTAACCCTAACCCTAACCCTAACCCTAACCCTAACCCTAACCCTAACCCTAACCCTAACCCTAACCCTAACCCTAACCCTAACCCTAACCCTAACCCTAACCCTAACCCTAACCCTAACCCTAACCCTAACCCTAACCCTAACCCTAACCCTAACCCTAACCCTAACCCTAACCCTAACCCTAACCCTAACCCTAACCCTAACCCTAACCCTAACCCTAACCCTAACCCTAACCCTAACCCTAACCCTAACCCTAACCCTAACCCTAACCCTAACCCTAACCCTAACCCTAACCCTAACCCTAACCCTAACCCTAACCCTAACCCTAACCCTAACCCTAACCCTAACCCTAACCCTAACCCTAACCCTAACCCTAACCCTAACCCTAACCCTAACCCTAACCCTAACCCTAACCCTAACCCTAACCCTAACCCTAACCCTAACCCTAACCCTAACCCTAACCCTAACCCTAACCCTAACCCTAACCCTAACCCTAACCCTAACCCTAACCCTAACCCTAACCCTAACCCTAACCCTAACCCTAACCCTAACCCTAACCCTAACCCTAACCCTAACCCTAACCCTAACCCTAACCCTAACCCTAACCCTAACCCTAACCCTAACCCTAACCCTAACCCTAACCCTAACCCTAACCCTAACCCTAACCCTAACCCTAACCCTAACCCTAACCCTAACCCTAACCCTAACCCTAACCCTAACCCT